>NW_026526821.1:80213258-80245758 GCF_024362965.1 Panthera pardus
TGACATTACATTTTGTTGTTGGTTTCTTTACTTTAAATACTTGAACTGTTAGACCTTTTACTTTTTTTGCTGAGAAAGATGTATTTGTACCAGATTAGAAAAGCTAAACTGTTTCTTTACATTGAATAATCAGCCTGTCATGACAAATCTATCTCCTTCTGCATGAGTAGGTGCCAGTCTGACTGGCTTCTTTTAGGCTCACACTGGGTTTTAAGCTAGATCCATGTGCATGACTGGCAGTGCATTTGTTGGGCCAGATCTAAGGAGCCAGAGAGCGTTCAGCTCCTTTTTGCCTACAAAAGAGCAGCCAGACAACCAGCAAGAGGCCTTGGATGTAACACAAGGTGATACTTACTTAGTCAGCCATTCTTCTTTTTTTCTTATAATTTTTTTAAACTAAGAAGTTATCAATTTCACAAAGAAAAGAGGAATTAAATTATCAAAGGGTCCTTTTCGTAGGCCCAAACTATTTCCATTAGTTCAGCTAATGCAATTTGAAGTTTACAAAAACACAAAATAATTACTTTTATAATACTAAAATAGTTATTTCTAGAAAAATATAGTGCTTACTAGAAATTCATATATATTAGTTTAATGAAGGAAAGAAAATGATCGCTGGCATAGAATATAAAACTTTATATCCCAAATAGCTTCCAGATACTTACAGAAAGGCTCATTTAGCAACATTAACTTGATCATACTGTTTTGTGTTTAGAATTCTTTATTTGTATAACGTGGTATGTCAGCACTCAAGCAAAACAGATGCTATATTAAAAAACAATAGTTGCTGCATCTTGAAACAAAAAGATATATAAAAAACTTAGGTATGATATATTCAGTTTCATGAATTGAATACTAATGAAATCTAAATTCTTAAAATGCATGTCTCTTTTTTCTGATTTAATCCTTTTATATTTTCTACTCCTGTATTAAAAACAAGATCTTAAACTTAAATTCACATTTTGTTTAATATTTTGCCTATGCATTTTAAACAAATCCAACATTTAGTAGTTACTACAAAAATAAATGTAATCTCCAAAATTTAGTAGTTACTACAAAAATAAATGTAATCCCCAGGGTTGATCAAAGATTTAATCTGGCCAGATGGGGCAAACTTGAGAAAGATTTTGACTTTCCACTCTGTTTTGCAACAAGAAAGGCTGATTTTTTTTCCCTTTCTTTCTTTGTTAGAGAAACAGAGATCAGGCCATCCCCAGAGAAATGAGCAGGTGTGGCCATTTATAAGCATGTCTGCTTATATTACAAACCAGCATAAGAAAAGTTTGAGTTGGGTTGAAAAGATCTGCTAAACAGTTGTAATGTTTCACCCTAAATCCTATTTATTCAGTCAAGAGCTGATCAAGCTGGCAGTAAAATATCTAGTCTACCCAAACCTTTAAAGATCTTGTAATTTTATTTTTTATTTTCATCCTATCTTCAGTAGCAAGTGAATAGGTGCACTTTGGTAATCCTTGCCTCTGGACAAGCACAGAATTTTTTTTTTTTTTTTTTTTATCCTTTCTGAATGCCTAATAACAGAGCCTTGCTTCCTGTCTAATGATGAAAGGGTGGCAGTCAAGTTCTTTCTCTTAGTTTACTATAAAATTGAGGAATTTCATGGACCATTTTGAGAACAGAATCTTGCGCAATACTAGCTGTATTAAGTAAAGCACTTGTAAAAAAATAATTAGATAAGTTAAATGTGTTTAACCCGATTAATAAAAGTCCAGTTACTAAGACTGAAAGTAACACAGTTAAGCACAAAATATTTTGTTATTAAGGGTCGTAAAGGATATGGAATCATGGGTTTGTTGTTAGAAATAGGGTGCTTTGTTCTGCTATAAACACAAATTTAATGAGCAAAAGATGCAAACTACATTATTTGAAATAATGTATTTTTAGTTTTGTTAAAGCTTATTTCATGAAAATGTGTGTAGACATGTTTCTTAGATAGAAAGACTTTTCAATCTGTATTTTTCAACTGACTGAATAAAAATATCTAGTGTTATGAAGGACACCCATGGGTGGGTAATGATCTCAGCAGCTACACTGACAGTTTCTCATGTTCTAATTCACCTTCACAAATCCATGGCATCATTTTTTGGCTGGAGTAATGTCAGTTGGTGACATTTGCAGCAAGTATAAAAAGGACCCCCCATGGCAGCCATTTTTATTTGATTCTTAAGATCCAAAGGCTGCTGAAAGAACAATTGAATGAAGTTGAGGATTGGGAGAAGCTTGATTTTCTTTTTCTCTGTGAAATGAAACTCTAGTCTTTTTCTTCCCCTTCCCCTTAAAAGCAAAAGTCTGCTAGGGGGTTGTAGCTGTGTCAAAGCCGCTGGGATGCCACTGCTGATCACTTTAATTACTACGACTAAGGAGGATAAAATTAAAAGTAGCACCATTGAAGCAGTGGAAGAAAGCTTGCCTAGATGTCGGTGAACTGTGAAATATAAAAATTGCATACCAATACATTTTTATGGAAAGGAAACAAGGAATTACATTACTTATTCCTGAAGAGTTTGTCCTTAAATTGTTCAAGTTTTACTAGTGCATCTATCTATGGCAGATTGTAGACCATTTCAGAATGATAAGGAAAATAGTAACTTGATATCCTGTGAGGTGGACTAAATATTTTTTCAATTCATGTCCAGAGTGGTTAGTTCTGATCCATTTTCTGTATTTGAAAATACTTAAATTTGTTGTATTGAAATACAAGCTCTTTGCACCAGAACAAGACTCTTGCCTGATCCTGAAGATGTTAGCAAAGAGAAAAGTAAAGCTGAAATGCACTGTGTTCAGCACTTTTGTGAAGGCTTATAATTTAAGGTTGGGAACCTAAGTTTTGAATGAATATAAGTAAGTTACTTTCTCCTCATCTCTGTGTATTCAGTAACACAAAGGGTTACTGATTTGTAAAGCCCAAGAATAAGTAAAAAACTGGGTTTTTAAAAAAAAAATGACAATTTAACAGTAGGGCCTCAGAAACATTCTCTGAACACCAGTTATGTGATAGATACGACTGATGCTTTGAAATCAGACAATGATTTTTCATTTTTACTATGCCATTTACAAGATATATGACCTTGGGCAGTGTATTTAAGTGTGATTCAATTTCTGTCAAATCAGAGAGATAGTAATTTACCTTGCAGAATTCTGACTACGAAATGAAACAACATGTGTGAAAATACTGTGTGCAGGCACAGAGGTAGTATTTACTAAAAAATCTGTTATAACTTGTTTTATAAAAAGATGGTTGTGGGGAGGGAGGCCTTCCAAAATTGCAGCTTTTATAAACCCTCCAAAGAGTGCATCCATTTTACAAAAGCTAGACTATCCCACATAGTAGTTTAATTCCAAATAACACTATGTAGAAAAAGGTAAACGTCATCAGACCCATTCATAGAAATAGGAAGCCTAACTACTTCAATTTACTTAAGTTTATTTAAACTAGGCAGGTAAATGGAAGATATATAAATTTCCTAATGTGTTCAATTTTTCAAGTGTACTTTTTCTTTTTAATGACAGCAGTCTTCTGAGTTACCTTACCTCTGCATCCCAGTGAGAAGATTCCTCCTTTTTTTTTTTTTTTTGTAGCAGACATAGTAAACAAATGATTTATTTCCAGCTGTGAGTTTTTGTCTTTGTTGAATGCAGAATAGTCAGAACAAATTGCAATAACACATGGGTCGGTTTAAACAAACCATTATTGTCAGAAATACTCATTATCTACATATTTGAGCAGTTTGTGCTGAATACCATACAAAAAAACTCATCGTCCTTACTGCCTAGTCATTTTGTTCCTTTGACATAAACAGTATGTCTCTTCTGAGTAAAAGATCCATAGATTTTGTTGCTAACTAGTCTGTAAATATTACTGCAAAAATCAACTTCTAATGGAGCTTGTATATAAAAATTAAAATGAAATAGTTTTTCTTATAATGAATCTGGACATTAATATTATCAATTAAATTAAAAATTGTTGCATAATCAATTGCTATAATTACAAGCTTTTCCTTTTGACCTTAACAATTAACTTCTATTTTCTCAGTTGGTTCTTTGTCTTAAGGGAAGTTAATGGGTAAGAAAACAAACAACACAGATATGCCATCCCACTGGAGAGCTCTAGGCCCAAGCAAAATTGTCTCTGTGGTGTTAGGACATTAGTGGAAAAGTAAATCAAGGCAATCTGATAGGGAACTAGAATTCTGTCAATCAGGCTCAAGATTTTGTGCTGTGTCCATAAACTTTGTTTACTGTAGGGTTTTATGAGTTGTAACCTGCCCTTGCAGTCTGTTAATGAGGCTAAATCTTGCTACTTGAGAATTGAATTACAGCACACCTCTGGGCTAATGGTTATAAACAGAAAGTCCCATTAGGGCTGCATTCTGATTTGTTCATTTGCATTTTTTCTATTGTATAGAGAACAATGACGAGTAAATAGGTACAAACAAACAATTTACATGGAAATTGATAAAGTGTCCCTAATTAGTATTTAGAGTTGGTTTTATTAATGATTGCTTGTGTTAAATTGCACTCTTGGTAAGCTCTCAGAAACATTTGCAGATAGGAGTATTATTGGGGAAGGTGGGAGACCAAGAGGAGGTAGTAGCTTGTGAGAAAAAAAATTAGGTTCCCATTTCATATTTGGAAAGGTAGAATCATTTATTTCATTTTAACTCAGTTAAGATGACCCAAGACCACTTCATCTTAGTCTGAATCACCAAATTCCAGCTCTGCAAGAAGTTATTATTCACGCAGTGAAATTCACTTAAACCCAGTTGCCTGAGGCATATCAAATAATGGTTTTTATTAGCACTCTTAACTTTTCTTAAGTTTGAAAGATGAAAGTTTAGTAAAAGCTCAATTTTCCTCAGTTGGTCATGTAATTTGATACTTTTGGGGATCAAATAGTTTGGTGGTTAAGAGCAAGGCCTCGGTACTCAGACAGACCCGGGCTGGACTCCCAGTTCTGACATCAGGTCTAGTTGGCGTGAATTTAGAATTCTAAACCTAAATATACTCATTGGTAAAAATCAGGGTGTGAAAATTAAATGAGATCATGCATATACAGCACTTAGCACATAAAAGCTAAGAAATATTCAGCAGCCATTACCAGAATCATCATTATTGAGCTTGATATTTTCCACGTTCTGAAATATTAGTAGTGAATTGAGGATTTATGCATATTATTTTCTTTTCCCGTCTTCAGTCTCACCCTGTCTGGTGCATTCTACTCCTCTAACTACAAATAAGCTTGTGTCTCTAAATACTAGGACAATTTCCCTTGAATGTTAAATCTCTCTTCTTTTGCTCCCACCACAACTACCACCCACCCTAGGAAACCTGCTATCTCATCTTTTCCTTCCTTCTCCCCAGATTATTTTTTAAAATAACTTTTATTATAAGAGTAGTACATGTATATTATTGGAAATTAGTAAATGCAGACAAATGAAAGTAAGAAAACAAAAATATCACATTTCCACACCTAGATATCTCCATCATACCAACTTTGTGAATACCCTTTGAAGTCTTTTTCTCTACATATATATGTGTATTTATTTTGCCAAAATGATAAAATGAGGTTATTACTACATAAATTATTTTTTTTCAGTCAAATTGCATTTCCTCTCACTTAATACGATGGTTATGTTCAAATTTTTGTAATTGATTCAGCAATGGCCCTTACAGCTGGTTTGTCCAAACTACTAGCTAACCTGGGATTATATGTTGTATCTATACAAATAGGACTATACAGTTAGGTTTCTTTTGGTGGTGATGGTGATTGGTTAGTTGGTTTTTGTTGTGTGCTTATTTTTGTAACTTTCTTATTAAAATGACCAGGTCATTTTTCCTCAATGTCATACCTTCTAGATTTACTTGGTTGCTTCCTTGCTGTGTCATTTATCATGTTTTTCTATCCCCCGTGTATATGATAAATTCGAAGTTATACTGAAAGGCTTAGTGGATTCATTTTAAACATTTGCGCTAGAATATTATTGGTGATGTGCGTTTCATGTGCTTCACATCAAAAAACATATAACATATGGTTGACCCATCATTAATGATGCCAAGACTGACCAATAGATTAGTGGCCCCTAATCCCTGATTTCGTTCTGATCTCTCCATTTACGAGTAGGCTTTCTCCTTGCCACTAGGAAATAATCTGTGTGGTGTTTCTTAAGCATATGTTCCAATTACTATTGCTCTGTAAAAGCTACCCCAAACTTAGTGGTATTAAAAAAAAAATTATTTTTATGCTCACAGATTCTGTGGGTCAGGACTTCAGACGGGACACACTGGGGATGCTTTGTCTCTGTTGCATATTGTCTGGGGCCTCCACTAGGAAAACTTGACCCTTGGGGTTGACTCAAAATGGCTAAAGGCTGACATCTTCTGAAGGCTTCTTCATTTACATGTCTGGTACATGGGCCAAGGAGACTCAAGGCTTAACTTCGCTGGCATGACAGCTGGGTTCCCAGAAAGTAAAAAATGCAGGAATTTCAAGAGAACTGGGCAAAAAGGATATGGCCTTTCCTACCAAGCCTTGGAAATCACCCACAACACTGACATGTTCTACTGATTATAATACAAGTCACTAAAGCTGGCCCAGATTCAAGGGGGGAGGAATTAAATTTTACCTCTTAATGAGGGAGTAAAGTCACATTGCAGAGAACATGTGGAATGAAAAACACTCTAATGGCTATCTTTGGAAAATATAGTCTGCCACAACATAATATGACTATCTAGTTTGCCATCAGACATATATCAAAGAGCTTAAATAGCTGTTGATAATCCATGCCAGAGTCATTCTTTTATGAATGGCAAAGTTATGTTTTTGTAATCTTACCTTTTAAAAATTATAGGTGGTATTATTTTGTAAAATAGAGCTTTTTTTCATTGGCTGGGACTATTTAGTTACCCTAAAAGTGAGTTTTTACTGGCAGGACAAGATAATTGCTGGATTCTTTTCCTCTAATTGCCAATTTTCAGAGGAGTTATTTTAAAAGCTGACTCAAATGAATTAATACATCCTTCTAAGAAACTTAAAAAAAATTTTTTCCCTTTTTTCTTTTCCTCGTTTCTTTTTTTTTTTTCACAAATCTTTTTTTTCTACACCTAACGTGGGACTCAAACTCATGACCCCAAGATTGACAGTCACATGCTCTACCAACTGAGTCAGGAACCCCCGTCTAAGAACTTTTTGAATATCACATTGAATTGATGACTTTTCATTGATTCAATGTGTGATTTCATTGATTCAATTCACAGCAGTCATTGTTCTTTTTGATACTGAAATTGTTTCAGTTTGTTCACTAGGAGCTTCAAGCATGTCTCTGGGTCCATTTGATACCCCTATTAATCTACTCCTATTAATCTTGACAGCTCTCATTTCTAGCCATCTCAAAATGTGTGAAAGAATTGCCTAGGTTTGAGCTCTACCAATCTGTTATCTTCCTCTGTTCCTAATAATATTGCCTACTGAGTTTGGTTGCCCTTTTTAACATTCAGACTCACTAACCTATCACATTTACTACAGTTGTTTGTTCCCTTTATCTCCTGATACATGAGTGTTCTAGTTCTTCTCTTTATCTATCTCCTTTTCTCTTCTCATCTGAATACAGATATTTTCCACGTTTCAGTCAGTAGCTGCCCTTTTTCTTCATAGTGTCTCTTTAAACACTTTGATTTATCCCCGTGATTTCAGCTCTATAGTCCTAGTTTGACTTCACTTCTTAACATGAATTTCACTTTCCCATCTACCACCTAACATCTTCACTCAGATGTCCAGGCAGTCTCTCCAACCCAGTGGCCCACCTAACTTCTGACTACCATCTCTTACCCCAAATGTCCTCTCCCTCCCTTCCTATTGTTCATTAGTTTATCTATTTTTATTTTTAGTGCCACAGTTTTGCTAGTTGCCCAAGTTTAAAACTTCTGAGTCAACTTCTTTCTTCCCTCCACATCCAATCAGTTACCAAGAATTGGTATAGGTACCAGTTCTACCTCTAATATGTTCTTACAATGTCTCTCTCATTTCAGTTAGCATCATCCTACTTCTGGATCTCATTACATCTTCCTTGGACTGTTATAAGAGCCTCCTACCTAGACTCTTTCCAGTTTCTCTATGCCACCCTATCTTATATACTATTGTTAGATTCATCTTTCTCAAGTGACACCTGTGATTGGTCATTCTCCTAGACACCAAATAAACAAATAAAAAAACACAACACACAAAACCAAACTTTTAGAAAAATGTTTATCTATTTATTTTTGAGAGAGAACACAAGCAGAGGGGCAGAGAGAGGGAAACACAGAATCTGAAGCAGGCTTCAGGCTCTGAGCTGTCAGCGCAGAGCCTGATGCGAGGCTCAAGCTCATGAACTGTGAGATCATGAGCTGAGCCGAAGTCGGACGCTTAACCGACTGAGCCAGGCACCCCCCAAACCTCACTTTCTTTAGAATAAATCACCCTGTTGAACAGGGATCCTATAGTCTTATCTGCCCAGCTTTATTTTTCTTGCCTTGTCGTTCTGTTACTATTTTTGCCCTATGCTCAGGAAAATTAGACTATGTCCTTCTTTTCCATTGTACTTTCTTGCCTCTATACCTGTGTATTGTTCCTACTTGTGGTTTTGACTAGTGACCCACCTAACTTCTGACTACCATCTCTATCCATTTTCAATCCTGCTTGTTCTGCAGACTCAATTCTAAAACTATGATGCCATGATGCCCTCTGTTTGTCCCTTAGCCAAAAATGTTCTTTCTACTGAACTCTTCAGTGCAATTTGATCTGATCTCCTTATTGTGGCCACTTTATCTTTCCCTCTATATTATAAACATTTGAGAGTATAAATTACAAGTTTTCATTCCTGAAATTTCTATAGCAAGTACCAAGTACAAAGGCGTAGTAAAGACCAGAGATACAAAGATAAATTAGATGTAGCTCCTAATTTCACATAACTCAGTTCTGTTGAGAAGGAGGCATTTGTACAGAGTTAAAATGTAACTTGACAAATAGTTTCAAAAGTAATAACACACACACACACACACACACACACACACACAGTACTATAGTAACATAGATAAAGGAGACTTTATTCCACCAGTGGGGAGGAGGGAAGAATAGTTGGGAAATTTAGTGGATTTAAACTGAATCTTGAAAAATGAGTAGGAGTTAATCAAATGAGAGAAGAACATTCCAAGAGGAAATGACATATTCAAATCCCTGGGTACATGAAACTACACTACACAAGCAATTCTATATAAATAGATGTGAACTTTTATGGAGGTTGGGAGAGGTTAAGGGAAGATAGCACTGTAAGGATATGTTGAAGCCACATTATTTCAGGCTTTGTTTTGTTATGATGCCTTATTTTATATATTTTCCAGTTTATAAAGCAATTTATAAATTCATATCAATTATTATAATTCATAATAGTCCTTTTTTAGTAGGCAGAAATTTTAGTTATTTAATATTCTGTAGTTTGTACTTAAATATTAAAAAAAACACATTAGATTTTATTTTGCCTTCTTAATGAGCATTTAAGAGAAGAGAGACTTAGGAATGGGGATAGTATATCAGTTACCCAATTCTGATTTTAAAACTGCCAACAACTATGACTTGTGGAACTAATATAGTGTCTCCATTCCTACTCCAGCCCCCTAAAAATTCTGTTTCATATATTTGATCATGTAGTGTAGCAGCCTTTTCTGCTATCAGAGTTGTCTATTAGTGCTCTATACCTTTATTAGAAAACAGCAAGTTAAATTCTATTTTATAAAAATAAGGTATTAATTGAAATTGTTTTTGGTATTCTTTTTTTCTATACGCCTGATTATTTTGTTAACAATAGCCCCTTCTATTTTCTCAATAATAAATATTGCCAAGCATTCTTTAAAGGCTAGTTTGAATTTTTAGCAGACATTTTAATACAATAATTTGTAAATATTTTTTTAAAAATCTGATTGTAGGATGTCTTTTAAAAATGGTGTGACATCCAACTGATATAGAGCATCTTATTTATAATGTGGGCCAAGCACCATGCTGTAAACCAGTTACTATCATGATGATCAGATTGAAAATGAAATTGCATTTCTGTCAATTACTGAGTTGGCAACTGTTCAATATATCTTAGCAGCAAGATGAAGAGCGACGTCGGCAGCTGAGAGAGAGAGCTCGTCAGCTAATAGCAGAAGCTCGATCTGGAGTGAAGATGTCAGAACTTCCCAGCTATGGTGAAATGGCTGCAGAAAAGTTGAAAGAAAGGTCAAAGGCATCTGGAGGTGAGTTAAAGAATCTTGTATCATATTCTACAGACAACCTAGAAATCTGCAGTGGACCTTTTGGGACTTTTTATTCTTACTTCAAAATGTTGCATCAAATACATAAAGTTTCTAACCTTTTGATATGTTGCAAAGAACCTATAGGAAGCTTAGTAAATCAGATGATAACTCTTGCTGTTTTCCAAATCAACTTTTTGGCTTAATTTTTACTTTCTTAGAAGTACTTTCTTAAAATATGATTTGGGAAAAAACTCATCTAGACTTTGGTTTATGATTCCCCATTACTATCCTCATTAATTATAGTTAGGAGTGAGTAAAATGCAATCAGGTCCTCAACACCTAGGTCACAAGACTTGTTAGTGGTGAGCTTTGGCATGAAAGAGTTTTGCTTTGAATTAGATCTTTAGAAAGTAGCTTTAACAATGATCTGGCCTTATAGCCTGACACGGAAGAATTTTGAGTAAGTCCCATATCCATTTCTTCTTAGTCTCCTTATTCTAAGAAGGTCTTCTTCAGTATCCGCAGAAATTATTCTAAGCTTGATGTTGGGACAAGGATTACGTATATAATTAAAGGCAATTTTGGTTTTGCCTCTTAATGCTCACCTTGGGCATCTTTAACTTGGAACTTTTTACATTTTTGTTTAAGAGGAGTATATTCAAGAGGCTTGTGGGTTTTTGTTTTCTTTTTTTTTTTTTTCCAAAGGTGTATAACCTATTTATCTACCAAAACATGCCAGGTACTTGTCCTTAGTTAATCTTAGAATGCTAGGATCATTCTGAAGAGTAGGCAAGTGTGGACTTGAATAAGACCTTAGAGAACTGTAGCAGAGGTAAGCTATTTCTAGGTTGATGATAAGTTTCTTCTAAGTAAACTGAAATTTACTGCTGTTATTTCTAGTTGATTCCTTATTTTAAAAACTTAGTGTTGTAGAGAATGCCAGCTAATGCCTGTAGTATATAACTTTATGTCTCATAAATCTGAAAGCTGCTTCCCTAAACAGCTGTGTGTCTGTTCCTCTGGTCTTGTCAGAATGTTTTTATCTTCTTAAAGCCTTCATCTTACTTTTCAACTCCCATCACTCAGAATTTTTAATGCAATTTCTACCCTCTCTTACTACAGTTTTATAGTAACATCAGTAACTACTCATGGCTACACACTTATATAATACTATCATAATTTGCTTTTATAACTATTAATAACAAGATGTTTCTTTGGTATCAGAAAAATTCCAGGTATTCTAAGTAAGTTGTAAAAATCTTTGCCTCCTTGTATCTTGGAATACAGAAAAAAATTTATATTCTTAACCCTTCAGATAAAGTGTTCTAAAGCTACTAATGCTCCCTTCCTGTGGCATTATAAACCCATAGGAGAACAGTAATAATAGGATAGAGAGGTATCCAGTGTCTCTCTTATTTTTTTCTCAGTGGTGAGCAAATAATAACACTATTTTAAATAAGCTGTAAACTCTGGGAAGGCTAAGAATTAAAAGTTTTAATTATTAATTATTACTATTTGTAGATAGTTTGGTTAATATTAAAATGAAGCCTCAGGGTTCAGGCAGATGTCGCTGGAGAACAACAAAGGCATTATCATAGACCATGAGTGGAGCTCACTCTCAAGTCTTCTCCAGCACTGGTGCTGACTGTCTCTCAATGCTCTCTTGTCCATGTAGTACCCTCCTGATCTGTTCTTTTGATGAGCTCTACCAACTTTATCCCTTCTCATTTTTTCTTTCTCCTCCTAGTCTAAGGTGGTACTTAATCTACTGTTTAGAAGACTCAAGCACACTGATAATTCATTTTTTCTTTCTTGTATCTATTTTTATATCTTTTAAATCTATTTTATTTTTATGGATAAACTCTTTGCCCCCATCAATCAGGTATTTGCCTTCTAATAGTCAAAGCCAAGCTTTTCTGCATCTGTGGAGAGTCATAGGAAGGGTCATCTGTGTAATTCGTCTTATCACTAACATCCAATTCCAGTTGAGGCTAAGCCAGGACTAGACTAGATGGAGAGACTTCCATCAGTGTGACAACCCAACGAATGCATATCTTCCCTACTTGGTAACTAGGGAATGTGAAGACCTGATTTTGGCATCATTTAACAGTCAACACTCAACAAAGTAAATAAAAGACGAGTGAGGATTGGACCTGCAGAATCCAGGATTAGATTCATTCTAGCAAAGAAGTGTAGACTAGAACAGGGAAAGCCAGGTGAAATAAAGATGGGATGGGATTCACCAGATACCTTATGAAGACTTGTCAAAGCTAGATTGTGTTCCCTAAGAACCAGAGTGATCAGGATCCGTTTCACCTGTGGGATACACTATATTTTGGATACTGAAGGCAGCCACATATAAGATGGTAGGCTCTTAATCAGAGCTAAGGTTGACCCACTACAAGTGGAACAAGGCTATTGCCTGATGGATATCGGTCTGTCTTCATAAATATGGAGCAGACTAGGTCTGCTCAGAAGCTGTTGAGGCTGGGAGTAGGGGAAGAGACCTTTAGGACAAGGGAGAGGGTAAAAATCCTGCCTGAAATTCAACCATTATACATACACATTAATCTAGTGAGCCATGATAGTCACTGTGCTAGGCCAGGATTTAGCAAACTTCCTGAAAAAGGCTAGAGTAGAGGGGCGCCTGGGTGGCTCAGTTGGTTAAGCGTCCGACTTCGGCTCAGGTCATGATCTCACAGTTTGTGAGTTCAAGCCTTGCATCAGGCTCTGTGCTGATAGCTCAAAACCTGGAGCCTGCTTCAGATTCTGTCTCTGTCTTTCTCTGCCCCTCCCCCATTCACACTGTCTCTCTCTCTCTCTCTCTCTCTCTCAAAAATAAATAAAATGTTTAAAAAGGGGGGAAAAAAAGCTAGAGTAGATATTTTAGGCTTTGAAGGCCATATGGTCTCTATTTAAACTATTCACTTCTGCCCTTGTTACCTGAAAGTAGCCTTGAACATTATGTAAATTAATGGATGTGCTAGTTATTTACCCCAAAACTATAGTGGGCTAGATCTTGCCCCCATGCTATAGTTTGCTGACCTTTGCATAGCAAATTAGAAATTCACTTGGATTCACAAGAGTCTAATTCCTAAGGGAAAATGACCTTATGAGGTTGATAAGTCAGGGGGAAAATTAACAAATTAGTATCTACTCTTCCACTGTCTAGTGGGAATCATCAGGTCTGAATAAGGAATAGTGTGAAAGGGGAGAGAAATTAGTAGGGACCAGCCTAGATGGAGGATGAGGATGGGAAGATTTTGGAAGCAGTGATCCAGAGGAACAACGGAGGGAGTGGTCAAGAGTTGAAATAATAATGTGGAAGCATAGCCTGGGGAATGTGTTAAACACGATTGTTACTCAGACTCAATGCTTGCTTGAAACACTTGCTTTTTTCTTTTCTCAAGCAGCAACCTGCCTTAGTGAGGAAAGGAAACTTAGTAAGTTTGAAGTGACGCGTATTCAGCTTCATGGTGTCCACAGAAAATATACACAAAGCATTTTAAGCCAGGTATATAGCCATATATTCAAGCAACCCACTCGCATCCTCTTGCAACCAGAAATAGCCTAATTCTTGTGAAATAACAGAATCATATCTGTCCAAGGAGCTATAGCTTTTACTTGTCTTCCTTTTGACTTAATTTTAGGGCATATGAGAGAATCAGGTGATATTGTGCATACTACATGTTTTTTTTCAATTTCTGCATCATTCTGTAGTTGTAGACCTATAATTTTAAAATCCTGGTTCTAGGGGACGCCTGGGTGGCTCAGTCAGTTAAGTGTCGGACTTTGGCCCAGGTCATGATCTCACAGCTTGTGAGTCTGAGCCCCGCATCGGGCTCTGTGCTGACAGCTCAGAGCCTGGAACCTGCTTCGGATTCTGTGTCTCCCTCTCTCTCTGCCCCTCCCTCACTCACACTCTGTCTCTCTGTCAAAAATAAACATTAATATCCACCTAAAAAGAAATCCTGGTTCTATGTAGCAAACTCGTGGGTTCATTTTATTATATTGATCTTTACTTGACAAGGTGCAAGTATTTGGGGACAAAGTTTGGTACTTTCATTTTTAGCTGTATAGTGTTGTGGTTGGAGAGTATGGCCTGAATTTCTGCTTTGGGAATTAATAAGTTTTTATTTTGACAAATTAAATGTTAACTTTTTGTTAATGGTCCACTGACACTTGGAAAAAGGTATCTATCCTGTTTTAAGATTATATTGTGTCATATCTTTATTATATGTTATATGGTATATTAAATATATATATTTTATTCATTATACATATGTGTTTATTCTATAGCTTATCACTTTGGTTTGAGTTAGGTTAGTGTCATTTAACTTTTGCACTGACATTGTTGCCTCTCTTTGATTTATATAAAGTAGTGTTACTTTGTTTTTGCATTTCAAGTGTATAAAGGAAATGTGTTTTTTTTTTTAATTTTGTCCATGAATATGTTTGTATTCTGTCTTATCTTCATTTCAGTTATGGCAAATAGATTTATCTAAATTTGCTAAACCAAAATGAAATATTGTAGGTCTTCAATAATTTTTATATTCAGCTTCTGTTAATAATTATGTTTGCATTGCGTTTTCTGTCTTATGTTTGATTTTATTATCATTGATATTTGATAATTGTTATATTATAAATAACTATATATAATATATATTATGAATAACAAATGTTGTTACCTATAATAACAAGTTATTAATTTTATAGGGGACTTCAGTGAGAATTAAAAAATCATGATACAAGTGAGAAAATTTTTTCTGAACGTATTTTCTGAAGTTTTTTCTAAATATGTTTTTATGATCACTTCAGCTTCTTTTTGTGAAAGTGTGGATATTCTTTTTTTACCATCACCAGATACCCTGTTTTTCCATTTAATTTATTTATAAATGATAAGTGTTGTAAGACTAGCCTTATTGCTGTGCTATGAATATATCACTGGGATTCCCATTTTGCTTATAGTACTGCTCAGCGTCAACTGGAATGCACTTTCTCATTCCAGTACATAGCCAATCTCCTTTTACCTTTTCCTACATACATTATATGTGCCATATTTATAAACCAACTTCTGTTGGATCTCTAATTTACTTTCCACCATCCTCACCTGCTGGGTTTTCAGTGATTAGCCATAAAGATGGAAGGATGGATGGATGGATGGATGGATAGATAGATAGATAGATGTCATACACATAATATGTAATATCTTTCACAAACACACATGTACTTTGTTTCTGCTAGAATGCATTTAGACTATTACCACAGGTGTGAAGAAATGTGTTGTAACAGTAACTGTTGAAAAGAATTCAAGGGATTGGGCTAAAACTGAAATCAGGGAATGAAAAGTAGAAATCCGTTCTTAAGAAGACTTGAGCTGCGTAGATCAGTTTTTTACTCTTGCTTTCTCAAATAGTAATCCTTTTATCTAAGGTTAACAATACATATATAAACACTCAGCATTGTTCATGAGTGGTAGTGTAAATAGAGTTCACTTAGCTGGAAATAAAATGAATGCCACCTATTTAACGTGACACTGGAACCCAGTATACATGGATAATGAAGGGAAATACAATTTTCTGCATATCCCTGGAAACTGAAAGTACCCATATCTGACCACATTTCCAGACTTAGCATTTCTTTTCATAGCAATGCCATCCTTTTAGTCACTCAGACTGGAGGGTCAATTTTGATGTCTGCTTCACCCTTCTCCTCAGTATTTCTCCCCAACCACCCAGTATCCCATCAGTAGTTTTCAAATTGCATTATACCCACTTCCAATTCTTGTATACTAGGTTGGGCTCTCTGTGCTGCTTGCCTGGAGGTTATAGCAGTCTCTGACCTTGATTTCCTTTCAGTTCTCCAGTCTGACATCTAGGTCAGCAATCTCACTCACATCAAGGATGATGTCACATACATTGTACACTTCTGTGGGCAATCCTTAGACCACTTTTTCTTTCACATAGGAAGGCATATGAGACTATAAGCAAGAGTGATATTTTAGGAATAATATTAAAGCCATTGTAATTTATAAAAGTCATAAACTTCATTGCTTATATTACTATTAATTATTTTATACATATTTCACAACTGATTACAATAAGACACTTCAATAGAAAATTACTTTATAGACTACTCTTAAAGAGTTCAGTGCTGATCATGTTAGAACACCAGTATCTCTCCATTCTTAACAAGTAAAATTTAAACTTCCCATTCTGCCCTTCAAGGCTCTCTGCAGTTTTACCTTTCAAGTCTTACCTCACATTATTTCCCTTTAAAATGCTTTGAAGGTGCCTAGGTGGTTCAGTCTGTAAGTGTCTGACTTCAGCTCAGGTCACGATCTCACAGTTCATGAGTTCAAGCTCCGCATTGGGCTCTGTGCTGACAGCTCACAGCCTGGAGCCCGCTTCAGATTCTGTGTCTCCCTCTCTCTGCCCCTACCCCGCTCAGGCCCTGTCTGTCTCTCTCTCTCTCTCTCTCCCAAAAATAAATAAACGTTAAAAAAGTTTTTTTTAATTTTAAATGCTTCGAAGGTTAATGCTTCTGAAGAACAATTCCTGGTACTGTTGGCAAAGAGAAATCTTTTCATTTTTTGAATTTGCTCTGTAACTTATTTTTATCCCATAACACTTACCTGTTGTATATGGTTTTGTAATCACTTGAACGTATATCTTTAAGGTGGAATAAGATAAACTCGGTATCTCCTCAACATCTAGCAGTGTTTTGTAAATTGTAGATACAATATGTAGTAGAAGTTTCTGGAATAAACAAATGAATGAATGTTGAATTTTGTGCTTTCACTCTAGATTAATTATGGTCAGTAATAATTAGTAGAGGCTAGTTGGCAGCAACACTCTAAAAACTACTGATAGTGAACTATCTCTGACAGAGTAATACAAGGAAGTCTTATAAACACTTTTTTAGTCCTCAGGAAATACTTGTTCATTCACGTTTACTGCAAAATTACTTAGAGAAGAATTTTTAAGGATAATGAAGATGCTAACATTTATGAAATTAGTTGTGCTAATAAGCACAACTGATTAGAAAATATCTCTCAACTGATTGTACTTAAATAATGTAGCCAAGTATAATGCCTTGGCAATTTGAAAGCATTTAGCAATGTTTTTCCCTAGGGAATTTATTAATCTTTTTTTTTCTTTGTTGTGTTCTTATAAATGACATACATAGTATGTGGGATGTCTTCAATAAAAGTAAACTATTGTTATTAATATTAATGATCATAATAAGTATTTACTTGGGAAGGCCCAAAATCAAACACAAAGGTATACAGGGAAAAGGACAAATATTGAAGGATGAAGCCAAAAGTATAGAATTTTGGAATTTCTCACTTGAAATGATGTTGGAATACCTCATTATTGATAAAAGTTGCCCAATAAAAGGTTAATGGTAGAGTAGTAGGGATATTCTTTAACTTTCAGGGCTAGACAGGTATTTCTCCAAAAGGTACACTGCCTGTCAGTAACAGAATTTAAAGCTAAACCTCTTACATGCAAATCAAATTATTGCTGTGCTTTTTCAAATGCATAAAATTCAAAATTACTTAACCCAGTTTTATCACTTGGATTTAGAAAGGAAACAAGTATATAAAAAAAAACTTTAATGTAAAAAAAAAAAAAAACCTCAACTAATTGTGATCCAAAACGTTTTACTAAGTGTATAAAAACTAGCGTGACTTCCTCATTTCCGTGTATTTAATTTTCAATACTAACTTTTTTCAGCTTTCAGTCTCCCAAGATGTACTGTTCTAATTGTTTCTGAACTTTCTTTTGCATAAGGTACTGTCTGTTCCAGTCTCAATCATGTGTCTTAATTTTTCCATAATGATTTCATGATAATATTCATTAATAGTGGAAAAGCACTCAAGTCTTCATACAAATTATATAAATATAGCTACAAGTTTATGTAGAAGGATTTGTTTCTTTATACATTTATATAACTGCTAAAAAGGTGAAATCTAGAAATATTATTTGATGACTTTATTAGTAAACCAACTTTATTTTTGTATGTCTGTTGTTAGAGATTACTTACACATTACATTTTAAAATATAGGGACATGATGAACTCAGTGATTCAGAGACCGCATGTGACAAATTGTCAAAACCTTTGTAACTTCTTTGATGTGACAATTCATCTTTGACATATGAATGTAAAATACAAATGTTAATCCAGTAGTGAAAAGTGACTTAAAACTGATTTCTTGCTGTTCTGTGTCAGACTATATTTGAATAACTGTCATTAAAATACTAGGTTTTCTACTTTAGTGTTTTGGATGAATGATATAAAATAGAATAATATACTAACATTATTGCTACATGTTCCTACAGATGAAAATGATAATATTGAGATAGATACTAACGAGGAGATTCCTGAAGGCTTTGTTGTAGGAGGTGGAGATGAACTTACTAACTTAGAAAATGACCTTGATACTCCCGGTAATTTCAAATTATAAATATTTTGCATCCTGCTGCATGGCACACTTTATAATTATATTTTTATTATTACCTCATCAATAATGATAATATTCTTTCTGTAGCTTTATTACATCTTATGCCCTCACAAATCATTTAGCTAAGTCCACTTTCCATCAATTTTATGTTATTTTGTTTTAGATTTAGTGTTAAAATTAGCAATACAATTGGAATAAATTATAGTTTGCATTCTCTTATTACTAAAGTTCATTTTTATATTTTATGTTATATGAGACAACTTATAGGCATTCAAACATTGGTTCCCATCTCAGCATAAATATTTTGATGTGATGTTGTAAGGTATAGATGTAGTATCTATGGAATACTTCAAATGTAAACCTCAACCATGGATCAGATTTTCTGACTTGGTTTAGAATTGATAGTCTTACTTGTAATATTATTTTGCAAATTTTGTGCTTACTTTAAATATTTACATAGTACTAATAAATTAATTTACACTATTTAATAACTAATTACAATAAGACACTTTGAAAACTGCTTATACAGGCTGCTATTAATCTCATATCTTATGTCAGTAAATATTATACCAATAATCACTGCGTTGGTGTTTAAAATATAAAATACTCTTGCTTTAAAAGTTGAGTGTTCTAGATGCATTACCTTTATAAGTCAGCGTCAGATAGTAATCAAAAGCTTTGTATACCTGAGAGGTTCCATAAATGCTTATTGAATTGAATTCTTCTAGCAGTAAAAAGTGTTTGGCAATCTCTCTAGACTTAAAAGTGAGGAAGTGAGGTCCCTAATATTTATCTTTTCCTGTAAAAATCTAAAGGGAGTGAAAACAGGTATTCTTTTTCCTAACCCTGGCATGTTCCTGCAGTGCTAACCTGTTTTATTTCTTCTTCTGTTTGAAACCTGGTGTTATTTCTCCAAAATATAATCAGCTAAGGACTTCCTGACTTTAGGGAGCACCCAAGAAAACCCATGCCCTTTCTCAGTCACTCCTTCATGGCTTAGTGTTAAGCTACACTTTTACTAAATGGAAATCAGTATATTTATAATTGTGCAAATCCAGGAAGATGCTGATATTTAAGGAAAAAATTTAAATGTTTAACCCAAAATTAGGACTACCCTTTATTTCTTTCTATTTAAAATATAGTAGATTTCTTTTTTGTTTTTTCTTTTTGGAAAAGATTGTTGTTGCTTACCCACCCCCTTACCACAACCACCACTGAAGGCTTTCTCAGAAACCAGTAACACTCCTGCTGAGGGCATTTACAGGTATAGAATTAAAGCCTCAAGATTCAGTTTATAGAAGTATAAAATCATTGACAGTAAATGATACATATTTTCTGATTTTGCAGTAGAGTATGAAGATAGGAAAAATTAGTCATTTCTTAGGTAAGGTGGGGGGAATTTTCTCATTTTAGTTACAGCAACTTGGTGGGCTACTTTAATGGTTGGTTAATATTAGGGCTAAGGGCACCTGGCTGGCTTAGTTGGTAGAGCATTGACTCTAGATCTCAGGGTCATGAGTTAGATCCCTACGTTAGACACAGAGATTACTTAAGAAAATAATAAAACAAATTTTTAAAAAAATGAAAGTGACACTTCCAATACTTCATTCACATTAAAAATATATATATTAGGGTTAACCAGCTTGACTCTTGTCCTTTTTAAAAACTCCTTCTTCGGGGCACCTGGGTGGCGCAGTCGGTTAAGCGTCCGACTTCAGCCAGGTCACGATCTCGCGGTCTGTGAGTTCGAGCCCCGCGTCAGGCTCTGGGCTGATGGCTCGGAGCCTGGAGCCTGTTTCCGATTCTGTGTCTCCCTCTCTCTCTGCCCCTCCCCCGTTCATGCTCTGTCTCTCTCTGTCCCAAAAATAAATAAAAAACGTTGAAAAAATAAATAAATAAATAAATAAATAAATAAAAACTCCTTCTTCATGTATGTCAAACAAAACACCTCTCAGTCTTTTTGGTTTTGGAGTTAAGTAAAACATTGTTTACAACTCTCAGACATGCCAGTAAGTGTTGGCCTGTACATAGGACAGACTTTCCAATCCACACTATAGTTTAGTTCATGGCAATAAGAAATAGGAGTGCAAATTGGAATCTGGAAGCACGTAGCATGTTTTATGATTTTTAGCCTTTCTTTATTTTCCCCAAAATTCTTTTTTTAATATGTATATAAAAGTCATAATGTTTTAATAATAAATTGTTTAATCTTTATCTTGATTTGACCATAGTTCATCAGATATTGTTTAAAAGAGAAGCCTGGCAATATAAACTGACCAATTTGCATGAAAGTAATGATAATAGCATTTATTAAGAGTCTTATAATTAGAAAACTTATTAATCTTTATGAAAAATATCATTCACCAAATGGTTGGCATGTCTTTTAACAACCATTTTATTAAACAGTTCCTTTGAGTGAATTTGTTTAAATATAATTATTTGTTTCCATTTGTTTCTGAATTATTTTATTATTAAAGATTAGTGTACTTGCTAAAATTAATTTGAAATTATTTATTTTAAAAGTTGTAGCTATGTTTTATTTATTTTAAATTTCTATCCATAATTATTATATTCCAAAATATGATTGTTGTGTTTCTGCCCTCTAATTTTAAGGTATTTGTTAAACATATGCCCTATTTTAATGCTGGGTATAAATGTACACACTTAAACATTGATTCCAACAATGTATACATGACTGAGTCATGTTGAGAACTTGTTTTAATATGGTATTATGTGTATAAATTTAATATACTAGAAGAATTGAAAATGAAATAATGTAACAAGAATAAATTGTATTGCCCCTTTTAGATATCTACTTTGTAGATAGTTTGTTTTATTATGTATAACCTATGCAGTTACTTATATAAATGTATACATCGAATGCAGGCTTAGGTTTTCAGGTAAACATAGCTACTATTAACTATATGATGCAACTGAATGGTCTTAAGGTATATTGACTATATTCTTTAAGGGGACTGATTTGGGGAGAAAAATATATATGATTATATATACATGTATATGTGTGTGTGTGTATATACATGTATATGAAGAATATGCTAAGAGATTATATCTTAGTTGTTCCCACTACAAAAAAGAAATGATAATTATATGATGTGATAGAAGAGTTAACTTATGCTACAGTGGTAATTATATTGCATTATATAAATGTATCAAATCACATTGTACACATTAAACTTATATAATGTTACATATCTATTGTATCTCAATTAAAAAAATGTATAGTTAACATACCTAAAGACTACTCATTTATACTATAGTTATATAGTATGTATTACAGTTTATATATATATGAAGAGTTGTGCATTTGTCAGGTCTGATAGGTTCCTTCACAAATCTAATGTCTTTTTTAAAAATATAGTAATATTTTTGTGATGTCTCCTAAATTGATAGCCTACATATCTCAATGCATCTCAGTTATTCATAGTATTTGTGTATTTAACAGAACAAAACACTAAGTTGGTGGACTTGAAGCTAAAGAAGCTCCTAGAGGCTCAGCCACAGGTGGCAAATTCACTTTCCAGTGCTGCACAGAAAGCTATAACTGAGAGCTCAGAGCAAGACATTAAGGTAAATTGTTTAAAATATTTGTCTCTGTGTGCATTCTAGCTTCCACTGGCACTTTATAAACCTAAAATCAATTTCTTACAAGTTCTTCACATTAAGATTAAGATAGACATTTTTTATTGAATAGCAAATCAATTAAGTAGCAATATGGTAATCACTGCTTTCCAGAGAAACTACTACTTTAATTTGTTGTGTTCATGAGTGTAGAAACTGTTTTCAACTTCTATATGTATATATATTTGCTAGGAAGAATATTGCTAAGAGAATTCCAGCATTTTTTCTATTACCCTCAACCTCTGACCTGTTTAGATGAATTAGAATTAATGTTAATTAATAACTGAAGATGGTATGTGATTGTATATAAAGATACTTGCAAGTGTTGTGTGCCAATATGAATCTTAACTTGTATAAGTAATATTTTAGCCAAATGTCACATGAAGATTATTATTATTTAGGCTATTTGTACTATCCTCAACAAGCCATCCTTCTTTTCCTCTCATGGCGTAATTAATATTTCTGTAGCTTTAGGGCACTTCTAGTCCTGTATAACTTTTCACCCACCTGCGGACTATGGGGACTGCCCTGCTGACGGAAAGGATTTCCTTCCTCTGACACACAGATGCTTTGAAGTCCCAAAACAATGACTTTCATTGCTTTTCCCTTATACTGTTGGTTTCTATAAATTGGTGATGAAAGTGTGTGGCAGCACCAGAGGACTTTTGGTCTCTATCTTTGAACAAAAGGAAGCCTGGATCAGGTCTGATTTTTTGCGTTCAATTTAGCTTTCTGCAGTGGATTTGATGCAGAATGATGCTGGCCTAAGAATAATACAATGGATTGAAAAGGCTAACTGAATTAGTGGGTTTAGAGGAATACATTTGTAAAGTGGCAGAAGTCCCTAGTCATAAAAACGTTTCTTAAGATGGGATTTGCTGGCTAATCGCACTGATATTTCAGCATGTTGCCAGGCCTCAAAAAATTTAGCCGTGTTTGTTTATTTTGGTAAAGACTTGAGTTTTAAACCATTGGGCAGTTATAATAATAGCTATAAGAATACACACTTTTCTTAAACAAATAAATAAAAGCCAAAATTGTTTTTATCCCAGCTACATAGCTAGCATAGTATGTACATGATACTAATACTAGAGATATTCTGTAACTTGAAAAAATAAAATGAGAGTATTTTCATTCTTAAGGTTTAATTGTCTCAATAGATGAAATTGTTTCGCTATCTAAAAATCTCTTATGTGGTAATTTTTAAAGTTATTTCAACAAAAGGTGTGCTTTAAACAGCTTGTCTTTGTGTGGATCTTTTTAGTTAAGATTTTTTAAATGGTGCTTATAAAGAACATATAGAGTCCATCTGTTCTCTTGAAGCTTTCAGCATTGATTTGGGGTTTTATTTTTTTTAATAAAATGCAGTTTACACGTTTATAAATGAGGCATTCTGTGTTTGTGGAAAAGGATAAACTGTTACCTTCCCCTGAGGATTCTGTATCCCAGGCCTCCTTGAGGCTAGAGAATAGGCCATTGGAGGGCTCCCTCATTACTGATTGTCTCAATGCAGAGGAAGGGCAAAGTCTTGGTAGCTTTTGATAACCAGTTTCAGCATTCAGCAGGCTTAGCTATTAGTCATGCATCTTAGCCTTTCCCTATTTACTTTCAAAACACTTAATAAAAATAATAAAAGATTAGGTATAAAATGAAATATTTGTTTGGTACACAGCACCTCGGTATCTGCAGCTTCCACACACTGCAGTAGTTCAGTCTTCTGGGATATTTCTTGTTGATAGAACCATTTGAATTTGTTACCAGTATTAACATAGGAAGCTCTGGAAAAGATAATTGTAGTTTCCTTAGCTGTAAAGGGCTTACTTACAAATCTGGCTTTGGAAAGTTATAGCTGATGAAATGCAGTTCAGTGGGGTAGTATTATAATCCTACCTTTTAGCCTTCATCCAGCATTAGTGGTTTATCTCAATGGGCATAAAATTAGAAACTAGTTCTTCTTGTCATACAAGTCTGTGGGACTGTACAAACCGATGGGGCAGAATAGTGGGGGACCAGAAAGAAGCACCATGGCTTTTAAATTATGCATATCATTGGGAGAAGACACAGGGGTTTACAGCATCTAATGAATCAAAGTTATCAAGAGTGATCCTCCATCTAAACTATGTCTCCCAAAGTTTTGGTTACAGGCAACAGCACTTGTAGTTGAACTACTTAGAGCTCTTTGAAATCCTTTTTCTTTCACAAAGTTTCTAATTTGGCATTCTCTTAAATCAGTAAAAGTTGTTCTGCTAATACGTAATTTCACGTTTATACAATCAGGATGTCTTAACTACATTTGTTTTACTTTTAGAATGGCACAGAAGATCTCCGGACTGAACGATTACAAAAAGCAACAGAACGATTTAGAAATCCTGTTGTTTTCAGCAAGGATTCTACAGTCAGAAAAACTCAACTTCAGTCTTTCAGTCAATATGTTGAGAATAGACCAGGTAGGAACACTTTTAAAAATGTTTTCCCATCTTATGATTTAATAGTATTTAGCTATATATATATATATATATATATATATATATATATATATATATATATATAAAAGCTGATAGTGTAAATCCACATTTCAATACACAAATATCAAGCTTTATAATAATTTTACATGTCTTTCCCCCTTTTTTTTTAAGAGATGAAAAGGCAGAGATCAATACAGGAAGATACAAAGAAAGGAAATGAGGAGAAGACAGCGATAACTGAAACTCAGAGGAAGCCATCAGAAGATGAAGTGCTTAATGTATATTAATTTTTTGTGTGGTTTCATGATTGCTGATAATTCCAAACTGTATGTGGAAATAGTGCCTTTATTTGTTAAAATGAGATGTTAGGTTTTTTAAGATGTCAATCTCCAGTGCATTCAAAGCAGAGTGAGAGGGGTGCACTGTTGAATTAGTCTGCAGTGTGGTGATAATTGTCAGATAAAAAAAAATGAATTTTTCAGAGTTCCACAGCCCCAGCTTCCTTGAGACATTTCCATCAGGGCACTTCCCATAAAGAGATTCCAGTATTGATCTACCAGGAGGATTTTAATTATTACAATAGCAGATACCGCAGAGCTGCAGTTAGAGGGAAAAGTCACATGAGACCTGCTAGAATTTCTCAGCCAACCCATTTTGTTGGCTTGGGTTAATGGGTGTTCAACCTTTCCATTATCCAGATCAGCCGTGAATTACTAGCTGAATGATGTTTGCATTAATATAATATATATGGTAATTTCTTCACTTAATTAACGGGGAGGTTCAGCTCAGTAGGGGTATGGGCTGATCATGTGTAAAATTGATTTGTGAGGGAAATATTTGATAGACCGCAGGGAGAAAGCTGCTTTTGATGGACAGCTGCGGGACAGAAGCAGGAAGAACAAGTTTTAACTTGAATTTTTGTCTGGAAGCATAGCTCTCTAAGAGCGGTGCTACTTTTTTATTATCTGTAGTTTGTGTAAATATTTTCATTGTTTTTACTGTTAAAATGGTCTTTGCTGGATTTTTAAATCCTTATAAGTGCACTCAGAATTACAGACTACAAATTAGGGTCCTTAAAAACTTCTCATTTTTAAGTTGTACTAAGACAGGTTTTAGTACACAGAACAGCTCACTCATATATCGAGATGGAATATTTGGTATAATTTGTAAGTTGCAGAATACTTGAGTATACTGTATACTCACACTAAAGAAATCTGGTAATAAACTTTGTGACTGTTTTTAACTGAGCCAGTCTGTAAAAACAATGAAGTTTATATGTTGCTTATCATTTCTGCTTCCTTTTATCTTTCTTACTCATGTTGTCTTTACAGACTATGTTTGTTTTGCCCCTTTGTATGGGAATGAAAAAAGGAAAGTCCTTTTTGGAAATGCTGTGCTATACGGCAGATAGGTTATTCCAGATTTTAAAGTTACCATTTACATTTATTCTGTTATGATTTTGTTATATTTCATATTGAGATGGGAGAATATCCATTTTTATGGGTCTTTAAAAAATACAGTAACTTATTTGATCACACTATACTGAAAAATTATCAGTTTTATGATTTCCTAAAATACATTTGATCTTTAAGTTTGTCAACCACCAAAATCAGTTTAACAGTAAGCTGATATAGAGTTCACATGTGAATTTACCGGTTCCAAAGATAGATAAGTCATATGTATGGTTAGATGTGTTTATTGATCATGGTGATTCCAGAATATGCTCATAAATAACATAATTCTTGATTTTGTTTCTTGTTTAAGGAGGACCCAAAGATAATTCCTCAGGGCTTCTTAGAGATTAATATGCTTCTAGGTAGGGAAGGGATTTGATAGAAGAGATTGTTCATATTTGTTTCTCTGAATACATAATGTTATAAATTCTGATGCTAGTAATGGTGGTAGTGAAAGTAATCACTTAAGCATTTCTTCAGTATTCCTCAGCTACTTGGGAAACTTAGCTCTGGAAATGTCACAAGGTAAACAGGTATTACAAAGGGAGCCATAATTAATCTCTTTGTAACCCTACCACAAGTAATAACCCTACCCCCTAATGATTTAAATGAGTAATATGAAAATAAAAATTAAGACTCTACTGGTACTTTATAATAGAACTGCTACTTCAAATAAAACTTCTAAGGATAATTTTTTAAACATGGATGATTGTAAAAAGTAACATTTCAAATTGAAATCCAAATTTGGTTAGATGGGAGATTAACCAAATCAGTGCACTAGTTGCATTAGATCCTTGCAGCAAGGTTTGAAACCACCTGTCAAGTTAGAATTCGCAGCTACAATAATTAGTGATATATCAACAGAACGACATGTTAAAGTACAGCAGCCAGCTGGAGGGAAAACTGGAGATATTAGAAACTTCTTTTTTATAATTTTTAAAAAGCATTTTAAATAGTATATTTACTATGACAGCAAGAAATGTATCTCTTTAATTTTGTATTTTTGTAAGAATAAGTCTGTGTTTTTCAGGATAGATACTTTAAGAATCATTTCCTTAGTAAGGCTCCATTTTTGCATATTGCACATTTGAATGAAATGTGTCATTGGTGTTTGTTTTGACAGTCACCAAGAGGAAAATTGTCTTCTATCGTCGTCCATGCTTAAATAACTCTGACTTCAAGGAGAATTTTTT
This sequence comes from Panthera pardus, assembly GCF_024362965.1. Classification (NCBI taxonomy): domain Eukaryota; kingdom Metazoa; phylum Chordata; class Mammalia; order Carnivora; family Felidae; genus Panthera; species Panthera pardus. The sequence goes on from NW_026526821.1 coordinate 80,240,764, forward strand.
TCTCTGCATTAACTTTTTAAATATGGCAAATCTGGGTGTTAAATTATAAATATAATACTAAACAGCTGAGATTTTCTCTATTTGCAAAAGTTTTGCTATACATAGCATTTATGAAAATTTCTTGAATCACAGGGAGTTGCTTTTTCATACTAAGGGTGATACTAACGGTGTTATTTGGTTCTCTAGGTAAGTGCTTTACTAAGTGTTTGTAGAAAGGAAAAATGCAACTTACAAGTGATTTTTTTTTTCCTTCCTGTTTGTTCTCGTTAACAGAAAGGGTTCAAAGACACCAGTCAGTATGTTGTAGGAGAATTGGCAGCACTAGAGAATGAGCAAAAGCAAATTGACACCCGTGCCGCGCTGGTGGAGAAGCGCCTTCGCTATCTCATGGACACAGGTACGGTGCCCAATTACACTGTAAACAGTTTTGGCAAATTGAGCGTTCACAAACTCTTATAGAGTTTTGGAAGTGTGAATCTTTGAAGCCTGAATGTTCAGCAGAACTGCCTTGAAAATAAAAAGGCTGCGATTTGCAGCCACCTCTCTGGGCCCTGGTGATAAGAGTGCCTTCATGGGAAGTGATAACTCGCCCTGATACCGTGTGAGCCAGCACTATTGAACAGTGTGCTCATCCATGCAGAGTTGGAATACACATCTGTGCCTCATTGATATGCCACTGCTTAAAAAAAAAGTAAGATCTTCACTGTTCTACTGATTCATTGGGAAGAAAAAAAGATTTGGCCAGCTAAAGCCATGTACTGCATGAAACAGAGCACTATGCATAGGGGACGGCTCCATGGACTAGATCACTGAAATTTGAGAATACTATCTGGTTACTGATGCTCCACAGTTTGTTTTTTTTTTTTCCAAGAGAACAGGTTTTTAAAAGTCTGTAATAGTTTGTGTCACAGTTGCATTTGAAAGGATTAAAGTATATAGGAAGGTTTATAAAAATGGGTTAGAGCAGCAAGTTAGCTCCTAACCAGAGGGTAGATTGCCATTTAATGCTGATTGCCAATAGTGATTGTATAGATCTAAGTGCAGAGTGAGCTACTGGGGCAAAAAAAACAGTGTATGTGTATATTTTAAAGGAATGTATGCATTTGTTTAAAATGCTGCTCCTACAAGAAGCATAAAAATGAGAAATAAATTCAGATTTTTATACCAAATTAAAAGTAAATTATATTAAGAAAAAAATGTCAAAACATAAAGTGGAACATTCATTCCTTTAATATAAGTAATTTTTTACTTTTATTAGCCGTGTGAAAGTAGACTAGTAAAATGATGGTAGTAGATTAGAATTGGAAAGCTTTCCTGAACTTTTTCTTCTCTATTTGCCAAAAATATATTTACAATTAAAAAACTCCTCCAAAAATAAGCATTTATATGGGACATTTGAAAATGCCTACATTAGTGAAATCAGAACATATTAGAACAGGAAGAGACCTTTGGCTTTATCTGGCCCAGTGGGTTTCAAACTGTGTTCTGTGGAGCCCTAAAGCTTCTTCAGAGGCATCTCGGGGCTGTCAGGACAATAAGAGAGCAGAAAGCAGACAGGCGTCTGGATTTCCTACCTTACTTCAAACAGAGCAGCTCTGAGTTTATTTATTCGAAATAGCAGACTTCTTGGAAGAGTTCATTTAAAGAAAAGGTTCTACTGCTTAAAATTTAAAACCAGAAAAAAAAAAAAAAAACCACCTTGTCTTTTGAACACTATTGTCCAACCTTCTCATTGTACAGTGGAGACAGAGTTACAGGGAAAGCTCAAGTCACATAGATCCATAAGTGCCCGACCTTGGACTAGAATTCAGGTCACCAGAACCCTATCATACAGGATCCTTCCCATTATACTAGATTACCTAGAACATATTTATTGTTGCCTTAACAACTTACAGGTATGCTCAGTCTTGTACATTCGTGTGAATTCAACAAGTATCCCATAAACTAATATATTGTTTCATATTTGCATTTTCCCTTCGGTTTCTAGGGGATTTTGAAAATATTAGTTATGTTAACTATATAAAAATGTAAATACTAGGTAGTATAATTTCTGTATACATTTTAAAATTATTACCTTTAAATATTTTGAAGAGACTAATTTTTTTAAACAAATTCTTTCAACACCTTTCCTCATTGTATTGGATAAATTAGATGTTACTATACAAGAAGCCTTGTGCCACTAGAAAAAAAAGCTACAAATTCGGTTTCCTTCCCTTTTTTCAAACTTGGAGCCTGATTTATTGAAGGTTCTAACCAAAACAGACTGAAATTCTCCTTCCCATCCCACATATTACCGCTGAAGCTTTGAAGTGGCCCCATTTCACCTATAGATCATTTATAATCTGAAAGATAGTCATGGACTACAGATTGATTCTAGCATCCCTTTGGGGCTTTATATTGCTTACTGCACAAGACAGAATCTGATCTAGACTGGGCTGGCTACTGCACATTCAGACTAAAATTGCCTTTGTTCCCCAGCTTGGTAAGCCCCAGCAATTACCCTGGACTATACTGAACCTCTTCCAGACCAAATAATTGTTTCTCAAGATTTGCCTAAAGCCTAGTTAGCATCTGAAGTAAGAGATAAGGTGTTAGAAAGAGAAAGTATATATTCATCCTTTTCCTTTTTGGGGTTCCAATGCTTCCAACTTTCCATTTATTATAGCAATTAGTACTTTTTCCCTGACATATTAGTTTGCTATGCCGTTTCTGAATCTCAGCCTCAGAATTAAGCAGAGCAGATGGTATCATATTCCTTACATGATGAAACTGAGGCTCAGAGAGGGAAATGACTCATTTAAGAAGGCCTGAGTAGTAATGGCCGAGTTAAGGCTTAAACTGGACTTCTTGGGTTTTCTAGCTCTTAAGTCAGTCCTCTTTTCCCACCATATGTTCTTTATAGAACAAAACATACTTTATCTGCTACTTCAAGTTTTATATACTTCTAGATACTGAGCATATTTCTTTATTGATTTGAAGCTCACGTATCACAAAATTGACCATTTTAAAGCATACAATTCAGTAACATTTAATACATTCACAGTGTTATACAATCACTACTATTTCCAGAAGTTTTCATCACCCTAAACAGAAAGTCTGTGCTCATTGAACAATAATTTCCCATTTTCTCCTCTTGTAATCCCCCTGGAATCTCTAATCTGCATTCTGTCTCTAGAAATGTGCTTTATTCTAGATATTTTATATAAGTGGAATCAAATAGTAGTCGCCCTTTAGTGTCTGGCTTCATTGAATTTACATAATGTTTTCAGGCTTCATGCATATTATAACATGTACCACTACTTCATTCCTTTTTGTGGTTGAATAATATTGTATTATATGCATATAACCACATTTTGTTTATTCATTCATCCATTGATGGACATTTGGGTTGTTTCCATCTTCTGGCTACTATGAACATTGTGTGCAGGCATTTCTTTGAATCCCTGTTTTTCAGTTCTTTGGGGTATATACCTAAGATTGGAATGCTGGGTCATATGTTAATTCTCTATTTAACTTTTTGAGGGAATCCACTCACTTTTAAATGGGTTGCAAAATTTATTTAGAAGATAATTTTGCAGAACTGAGAATACATTTTCCAAAAGAAGCACTGTTATTAGCATCCTCCAGCCAGACAAACCCACAAAACCCTATTAATTTAAAATATCACTAGAGGGGCACCTAGGTGGTTCAGTCGGTTAAGAGTCCATGATCTCATGGTTCGTGAGTTTGGGCCTCACATCAGACTCCATGCAGAGTCTGCTTGGGATTCTTTCTGTCCCTCTTTCTCTCTGCTCCTCCCCCCACCCTTTCTATCTCAAAATATAGAAATAAGCATTTAAAAAAATGCTCTAAAAAATAAATAAAATACCACTAGAATAATGCTAGTAGTTGCCCTAGGCCTGAGTCCTCAGTTCCCAGAACTTGAGTAGTTCTGGGTTTTAAGTATCAACCCCTTTAGCTCTGAAACTCTTGCATCTTGATGGGAAGAAAGTTGGAGCCTGGATGGTGGCCTAGACCACTGGGCATTTTTCCTGGCATGTCAGGAGAAGGCTCTAACAAGAAAGCAGCAAAGGAACGTAATAGAGCACTTCAGTGGATCCTGCAGCAAGATGACAATATACCAGGGGTGAGAATGGCAGTGGCAGGGAAAGGGCTTGAGATCCCAACATCCATTTGGAGAAAGTATGTCTTTGGCAGAGACAGAGCAGCTGTGGGGACTCATATGACTGGTTATTTCTGAAAATGAGTAATCCTAAACTAGCCTGAATACTAAATAACACGTGTGTGTGCGCGTGTGCTTGTGCATGTGTGTGCGCGTGTGTGTGTGTGTGTGTGTGTGTGTGTGTGTGTGTTCTGCCATCCTACCTTGGGATCTGTAAAATTCTTATGCAAATACTAAAGAACTTTTTTCCATCAGTTCTTTTTATTTTATTTTTTTAAATTTCTACAGAGGAGGAACTTTTAAATACCTAGCACCTAAAGTTTAGAATGATTTATTTCTTAAGGAACAGTAAGACTTACTAATTAGAAACATGTGCATTCCAAGCTGACATTTTGTATGTAAGTTTGGTACTTTTTGTAGACTATCCACTACAAAAACCTAACTGACCATTTAAAAATGTTAAATGTACTCAGGGAGAATAAGAATCAAAGAGTTAAAAGAAATAACTTTTCTACACATTCCTCAGAATGTTTCTTTACCTCAGCTCTTGAGGAGCCAAATGCAGCATTAAAGCTGCTTTAAAGCAGGAAATTGGGCCCACAGAAAAATAAAAATAAAATTATTTAGGTTGTTATTGGAAACTTTCCACTTTGAATCTCCAGAATTATCCATTATCTTTGCCTAAAGATGAAAATATTTGTAATAACCAGTATTTATTGCATGCTTACTATGTCTGGCTCTATGGAAAATGCTTTACATACATCGTTTCCTTGTTTTTCACAATGGCCCTATGAGATAGGTTCCATTAATAACCAAGACTATTAAAAATAGCA